>NC_057798.1:345801395-345834771 GCF_018294505.1 Triticum aestivum
TCCAAGTTACTTGTCCTGCATGAAAAAATCCATTATATATATATATATATATATATATTTCCCGAGGTTTTGACCATCGTATCATAAAAATATCCCATGTTCTTGGTTCGTGCTGTTTTTTGTCAGATCTACCAAACCAGGCATCATGTCTTCTCCCTCCTCCAACAACATAGAAGACAATGCTTGGTTGCTGAAGATGGAGCAAAGGAGAGAGGTAACCAAAGAGGACAATGGCAATGAGGAGAAGATCGAAGAAGTTGTAAAGAGCCATGTTCACCAAGGAGGGCAAGCCACACCCGTGGAGAAAATTGCAGAGGAGAGAGATATCCTTCAACCCTTTTATGAACATCTCTCCTCATCTGAAATTGAAGGCCTAAGGATCTTTGAAACAGTTTGTGTTCAGAATACTTACCTCACTCGTGAAGTTATTTTGTTGCAGGAGCAAAACATTACCCTTCAGAGCATCAATTGTAAATTGGAGTATCTGCTAAGGCTGAAGGACAAGCTTACCACCTCATCATCACCATCATGATCAAAGAAGGAGACTCGAGCACATGGGTATGTGCACTCCCCTTGGCTTGCGCCAAGCTTGGGTGAGGTGTCCCGGTATCGTATCACCACCACTTTTATTATCTTTACCTATTTTAGTTTGATCCTTAGTTATTCCATGATTTAGTTGAATAAAAGTTTAGTATGATCTATTTTTGAGTGCTATTTTCATGATCTATATATCTATGTAATCGATTTGAGAGTTATATAATAAAGAGTAGTTTGAGTTTTTGCTCCTTTACTTTTATGTTTCAATCCTAGCAATGAAAATAATGAAAAAGATCATATGCTAATCTTATGGAAAGTAATGACACCACATAAGGAAAAGTATAAGTAGTAAAATTTATTGAAAGTTGACAAACATAGCATTGGTCAATGATGCAATTCATGAGATAATTAACAAGGGAAGAGAAGATTCACATGCAAATACACTATATTGGACATATTTTATGATTGTGAGCCCCCATTAAGTATTTTATGCCAAATTGTTGATGTTGGACAAGGAAGACAACATAATGAATTATGTTTGCTTATATTCACATAGAAGTTATATTGTCATAGATCCCCCAACATGTGGTGCTTGCCCAATATCTTTGCTAACTAAAAATCTACACCAGGTAGAGATACTTCTTATGCATCCAATGTGGGGACCCCGACTCATAAGTCGTGATCACCGAATGCACGTGTAAAGTGATCCCAGAGATCAATGCTCACTGAACACACAGAAGCTGAATAACAAGATTCTTACATCCATACATACCGTCTTACATAAATTATGACCATTATGGTCAAGTCTTACATTGATAAAGCCTTAAGGGTTGAACTGCAAATAAAACACAAGCAGCGGAAATCTTCGTTGATAAGTAGAACCCATGCCATCTGCCTTAACCCTACAGGCATTCTGACTGGGAAACGTCCTAGTTCGCATGTTCCTCTCCAAAGAACTCTTCTTCGAACTCCGGTTCTTCCATGCCTAGTCAATTAAATAACCAGTGGCAAGCCAATGAGTACTTTGAATGTACTCGCAAGCAACCCATGTTTTGGTTCACGATACAACAATGCGTGATATAGGTAAATTTTTGCGGAAAGCTAGTTTTGAGTGCAATGACATGTTCAACAATTTGTAAGACATGCATCAGGAGAATTCAAGTAACCATGAGGACAGGTTACATATATCAACATAAATAGAGTGGGCATCAACCCAACTCAATCATGTCAAGTCCTTTGACTTGACCCAAGTAGATCTTCCCACTTATCCAGACACACACACTAGTTTGTAAACATGTGGACGTAGCCCAAGAGCGGTTACCCAACTGTCCTTGACCGTGGACACGGCTATTCGAATAGTTTGACACTTTGCAGAGGTTGCACACTTTACCCACAAGATCCGGGGAACTTTCGTGTCATCTACGACCCGTGATACCTCAAGTACCCGGGGTAAGCACCCGATCACTATCTTTGCCTAGACGACACTAACAAAGAGTCCACTCGTTGTTCCGTATCCTCACGATGTACATCATACGAGACTCACTTGAGATCGTAACATCCGCGAGGGGACACAACGGTGTATCCGGTGCCCTGTGAAAACAGTCATGGCCGCCCTACCTGGCATGACCCCGTCCCGAGAGAGAGCACCAACTCTCCCCCGCCACTAGTAATGCGGGCTCCAAGCTAGTATCATCCTAGATAATCGATAATGCCCTTTCCCATATAAGGGTAGAGTGGTTGCGCATGTAAGGTTGGAATAATGGTCGCAACTTAAACCAATCCATTTTGGAAACAACACACACACTTTCCTCGGTACACCACTTCGTCATCAAGTGGTTACGCATCTCATCATCTCCCTCAGGCATAAGTGGCACCCGACGGGGTTTTCGATAAGTCTTTTGAAAATACCTTGTCTCCTTCATCATGCATATACCCGTCCCTTTTTGCGTAGCATCTACTTTAGCATTCTATCTACTCCCACCGGCATAACCCTCATAAGAAGGTAGGGTCATGCACAATGCAAGTATCAACGAGGAAGTACGGTGGCAAACCATCAAAGTGGTTACCACCTCATCATGATTCTGTTGCAATAACAATATGGAACTATATGACATGCATAAAAAGGGTTTCATAGACATGGTCAAAGGGCTGCTTGCCTGGCTCAACGAAGTCTTCTGGGTCTTCAAAGTCTTCTGGTCGAACTCCTTCGTCATCAACACAATCTATCATCGCAAAATAATAACGAGGAAAATAAGGCAATAAATAAACAGAAAAACCAAAGTGCTCAGAAAAATGTCAACTCATTTTTGTTAAATACTAGGGTGAAAACTAAGAAGGGGAAAATTCCTAGTTTTGGATTTGGAGTAGTAGAATAGGAGAAATGGATTTACAAAGGTATATTTAAATGCTTAAAATCACATTGAAATATTTACAGTGAAGAAAAGGTTGTGGGATTTGACTGAAAGTTGCACCATTAATTATGTGGGATTTTTACAAGAATTTAGGAACTGGGATTATTTCATTTTGATTAATATTTAATCCAGAGGAATTTTTGGAAAGGTGACAGAAAAAGAAAAAGGAAAAAGGCTTTGTGCCTGCTGGGCCAGAATAGCCGCAGTGCAGCAGGCCCAGCCAGAGTGGCGGCCCAGCACACTGGTGCACGCGCGCGCGCCAGGTTTAAACCTGACGGGCGGGGCCCAGGTGTCAGCGAGAGAGAGAGGGGCGATGGAGGGGAGAGGCTGACAAGCGGGGCCCGCCTGTCATCCCTAACCCTGCGACAGAGGGTCGACAGGCTCACCAGCGACGATGCGGGGCACGGCGAGGTCGGGCGAAGGCACGGATGGACTCAACGTCGAGTCGCCGTTCGGGTGGAGGTGGTGGACGTCACCGGAGTTGCCTGGTTCGTCGGCGACGAGGAGGCATGGCGGAGGAGCTTCGAGCGGCGGTGGCTCCGGCCGTTTCTGGCTGCAAATGAAGCGGGGGAGAGGAGGGAAATGGTTAGTGAGCCGCGACGGTTCCAGATCGGGGCAGAGGAGGAGCGGGGGAGGCATGTACCTCGCGAACTCTGGCGAGCCGAAGCGGCGGAGCTCGGGCTCGATCTCGAGCTCGGGCGGTTTTGGAGATGAATGGGGAGTGCGGGAGGTTGATTAGGAGGGTGGGGGAGCGACAGGGAGTGTGAGAGGGGCTCGGCGTCGCCTTATATAGGCTGGCCAAGGTCCACCGTAGGGGTGGCCTACGGGTGCCCGCGGGATCGGCTCGGGTGGCCGTTAGAGAGGGAACGGAGGGCTCGGGGGTGTTTGTGGGGGTGGTCCAGGGTGCTAAGGAGAGAGAGGAGGAGAGGGACGAGCGGCGGGCGGGCCACAGGAGCAGCGCGCGCATTGGCCGAGCGGAGTAGCGCTCTGGCATGAGCTGCAGGAGAGAGAGGAGGGCGTGGGAGCAAGTGGGCGGCCTGCTGGCGTGGAGCGGACGTCGAGGGGCATCGACTAGCGCGCGGGGGAGGCTCGAGGTGGTCGGGGGACGCGGCGTCAACGGTCGGGTGCCCTGCCAGGTGGTCCAGAGCGTGACTTTGGCCGGCAACCGCGGCTTTACCGCGTCCGCGTGCGTCCACTTGTGTCTGGCAGCTGGAGGGGGCATGGGCAAAAGCTGGAGAGAGCCTTGGATGCTCTGGAAAGCTGAGGGGAGAGAAGGAGGCTGAGAGAGAGGGGGAATCTGTTGTCCAGGGAAGAAAAATGGGGTTCCCCTCCCTTCATCATTGCTTCCTTGGGCAGGAAAGCATCCAGGAGATATAGGGGATCTAGGAGGGGTTGTGGTAAAAAGAAGAGCTCATGGAGATTAGTGGGAGAGGCCAAAAATGGGATTTTGGTAAAGTGGCAGAAGGTGTTTGATGCTGGTTTGGGCAAGTATATGATTTCCATTAGTCATGTGACTCCACAGGGTGAAATGGCACATGTAATTAGGGCCTTCCACCCATTTTGAGCTCATTTGGGCAAAGTTGCCAATGCAACTTCTGTAAACCCTAGAAATTGGCAGGAATGGACTTGTGCAGATCTAGTGGAGTAAATCACTTCTCCTTGATGCACCACTTGGTGTGGTGGCCTCATTTGGTCATGTGATCATGCTCACAAAATTTGGGATCAAGGAGAGATAGTTGGCAGTACAAAGTAGTTCAATTTTGATTCTGGTTAGAGAGGGTTTTGGGGCATTTTGGTGAACAAAAATGACTTTAATTGACATGAGGCTTTGCAAGGTGATCACAATATGCATTCGTGACTTGCTGGATTTTCCTTGGATTTTTATGAAAATATTTCCTATAGAAATATTTCAAACCTTTGAAATGGGCAGAAATGGTTCTGGGAGGTTTTGTCCAATATTTTGAACATGACCATGTGTTGAAACTCTTATATATGGAAAATATATGTCCACTGAGCTTCCCTGATTTTTGTCAAATATTTTTGAAACAATAAAATAATTTTTCCATATTAAAGACCATTTCTGGCCTTAAGAAAAAGCCTTTAAATAAAATAGGAAAATAACTTCTAAAATTATATTTTTGAGGTTTATTTGAGTCCTATATCTAGTAGGTCTCAAATATACTCTTTGAAATATTTTTCATACCCCAAATCAAGTACTTGTAGTGCAAACCTCAATTTAGGGGTTTTTGGAAAACTATTTTTGAAAATACTATTTGGCCAAATTATTTTTGTATGAAAATATTATATTGCTCTATACACATGGCAGTATCATTGGGCAGAAGTTTGGGGCAAGGCGATGAAGTATATAAGGTGGAGTTGTGTAACGCCCCGGTAGTTAAGCTACAGTAACCACACACTAATGGTGCCATGTCATCCCAATTAAATTTCTAAACCTCACTTTGATCCAAACCGAATTCAAATCCAAATTGAAAAGAAAGTCAAATTATTATTTCTGCAAACGGTAAAACAAAAATGTTTACTGGGTTGCAATAATTCACTAACTAATTTTCATAAATAATCCAATATTATCTGGAATATTAAATTGCCCCTAGCTTAGTTAAAAGAGTGCCCAAAACAACCTTTTTAATCCATTTGTATTTAAGCAAAATTCAAATGAGTTTAGTTAAGCTCCAAAATTTTTGTGGCTTTCACAAATATTACGTAGTAATTGTAGGGCAAATTTCATATATAAAAAAATCATTTGATGGCACAACCTAATACAAAATAGGATCTGAAAATACAAAGAAAAGGGTAAAAGCAAATTGGACCTAAACTAAGGTGCCACTGGGCCATAAGTGGCCACACGGCCCAGCCCACCAAAACTTTCCCCTACCTCCCGCTACAGGAACAGAGGATGTGCGTGGCGCACATCCACGACGGCCATGGCCGTGGATGCCCTCCACGTCGCCTCCCTGGGATTATAACTACGTCGCCCACGAACCCTAGATCGAGCCCAACCCCCCCTCTGGACCTCACATCTCTCCTCCTCGCCTGGCTCTGCTCCACTACAGTAGCCGCCCGAGACCCCCGTTGCCGCCGCGTCGTCGTTGCCGTTCTCCGAGGCTTCCCCGAGCTGCTACAAGGTGGCCAGGAGCCTCCCCAACCTCGTCACCTTCACCTACGTGCCTCAAATCGAGCAGGAACGCCACTTAGGCTCGTCATCGCCACTTCCTCCAATACACGGCCGCCACGGTCATCTCTGTCTATCTCCACCGTCGGTGCCTCCCGGCCTCGTCGAGCTCATCCACGGCCTCCCCGGGGTGAGCCTCCGCCCGTTCCCCCCTTTCTGCCCCTCTCCCCGACGTTGTTTGTCGCCGGCCCATGCCGCCCCAGGCTCCGGCCGTTGGCCGCGGTCACGGCGCGCCCTACGGCGCCTACACCTCGCACCACGGTCGCCCTATGTGCGCCCCGCGCCGCCCCTGGCCGCGACCGGCCGCGTGCTGGCCGTCCTCTGGCCGCGCCTCGCGTGTGCGCGCCTGCTGCTGCTGCTGGCTCTATGTACTGCCGGCGCTGCCGCTGTCTATTGCTGTTGCGTTGCGGCTACCTGTCGCTGCTGCTTTGCCGCCGCCGCTGCTCACCCTCTGCTTGCTGCTCTTGCACTATTGTGCTGCTTGGCCGCCGCTTGATGCTTCGCCTTTTGCTGCTCTGCTTACCACTGCCGCTAGTTGCTGCAGCCGTCTGCTGCTGATGCTTGGGCATGGTCGTGCGTGTGTGCACAAGGTGCACGCCCGACTGTGTCTGTTGCCGGCTTAATTAATTAAAGATAGATTAGTTTAGGATTAGATTAGTGGAATAAAAAGCCTAATGTGCACATGACATGTGGCCCCACTAGTTTAAATTACTTTAGACTAATTAAATTGACCCTGTGACACTTACATATGGGCCACACCTCTCCTTTTGACTAGTCAAATTGACTTGGTCAATTCGAATTAAAAGTAATTTAGAAAATCTAGAATATTGATAAGACTTAAAGAAAATCATAGAAAATTATCCGTAACTCGGATGAAAAAACTTTGTACATGAAAGTTGCTCAGAACGACGAGAAGAATCCGGATACGCAGCCCGTTCGTCCGCCACACATCCCTAGCATAGCAAACTCGCAACTTTTCTCCTCCGGTCCATTTGTCCGAAAATGCGAAACGCCGGGAATACTTTCCCGGATGTTTCCCCCTTCGCCGGTATCACCTAATACCACGTTAGGTCACCCCTAGCACCGCATATTGCCGCGTCTTGCTTTGTGTTACATTTGATTGCTTTGTTATTTATTGTGTTCCCCCTTCGTTACATCTTTCCGGTAGACTCTGAGACTGGTGCCGATGTCCGTGTGTTCGACTACACCGAAGATGACCCCTCCTTGCCAGAGCAACCAGGAAAGCCCCCCCTTTGATCACCAGATATCGCCTATTCTTCTCTCTATTGCTTGCATTAGAGTAGTGTAGTATGTTACTGTTCGGTTACTCCTATTCTGTTGCATAGCCTGTCATTGTTGCTACAGTCATTGATACCTTACCCGCAATCCTAAATGCATAGTATAGGATGCTAGTTTATTATCATTTGCCCTACATTCTTTTCAGTCTGCCTTGCTATACTATTGGGCCGTGATCACTCGGGAGGTGATCACGGGTATATACTATACATATATACATACTATACAGATGGTGACTAAAGTCGGGTCAGCTCGTTGAGTACCCGCAAGTGATTCCGATGTGGGGGCTGGAAGGACAGGTGGCTCCATCCCGGTAGAGGTGGGCCTGGGTTCCTGACGGCCCCCGACTGTTACTTTGTGGCGGAGCGACAGGGCAGGTTGCGACCACCTAGGAGAGAGGTGGGCCTGGCCCTATTCGGCGTTCGCGGTTACTTAACACGCTTAACGAGATCTTGGTATTTGATCTGAGTCTGGCTACTGGCCTATACGCACTAACCAACTACGCAGGAACAGTTATGGGCACTCGGCGTCGTGGTATCAGCCGAAGCCTTTGTGACGTCAGCGACTGAGCGGCGCGCGCCGGGTTGGACTACGTTAACACAACTTCCTTTGTAATGGAGGTTGCTAGGTCTGCTTCCGGCCGCGTACGCAACGTGAAGGTGTGCCATGGGCGATGGGCCCAGACCCCTGCGCGCATAGGATTTAGACCGGCGTGCTGATCTCTCTGTTGTGCCTAGGTGGGGCTGCGATGTGTTGATCTTCTGAGGCCGGGCATGACCCAGGAAAGTGTGTCCGGCCAAATGGGATCGAGCGTGTTGGGTTATGTGGTGCACCCCTGCAGGGAAGTTTATCTACTCGAATAGCCGTGTCCCTCGGTAAAAGGACGACCCGGAGTTGTACCTTGACCTTATGACAACTAGAACCGGATACTTAATAAAACACACCCTTCCAAGTTCCACAGACAACTCGGTGATTGCTTTTCCATAGGGCGACGAGGGGAGGATCGCCGGGTAGGATTATGCTATGCGATGCTACTTGGAGGTCTTCAATCTACTCTCTTCTACACGCTGCAAGATGGAGGTGGCCAGAAGCATAGTCTTCGACAGGATTAGCTATCCCCCTCTTATTCTGGCATTTTGCAGTTCAGTCAACCGATATGGCCCTTTACACATATACCCATGCATATGTAGTGTAGCTCCTTGCTTGCGAGTACTTTGGATGAGTACTCACGGTTGCTTTTCTCCCTCTTTTCCCCTTTCCCTTCTACCTGGTTGTCGCAACCAGATGCTCGAGCCCTGGAGCCAGACGCCACCGTCGATGACGACTACTACACTGGAGGTGCCTACTACTACGTGCAGGCTGCTGACGACGACCATGAGTAGTTTAGGAGGATCCCAGGCAGGAGGCCTGCGCCTCTTTCGATTTGTATCCCAGTTTGTGCTAGCCTTCTTAAGGCAAACTTGTTTAACTTATGTCTGTACTCAGATATTGTTGCTTCCGCTGACTCGTCTATGATTGAGCACTTGTATTCGAGCCCTCGAGGCCGCTGGCTTGTATTATGATGCTTGTATGACTTATTTTATTTGTAGAGTTGTGTTGTGATATCTTCCCGTGAGTCCCTGATCTTGATTGTACACGTTTGCGTGTATGATTAGTGTACGATTGAATCGGGGCGTCACAAGTTGGTATCAGAGCCGACTGCCTGTAGGAATCCCCTTTCCAACTCCTTGGCCGAAGTTGAGTCTAGAAGCCGAAAACTGTTTTGTTAACTTGGCTGTGTGGCTTACGGGCCCACGTCGCCATTGGGTGGTATTAGGATCTTTTACTCCTCGACCTTTACTTCGGGACTCTGATCTCTCCTATATTCGGGTTAAATTATTTTAATAACACCGACTCTAGGTTCTCGTAACTACTTCCTCCCAGAGACCCCTCACTCTAGATGATTGCTTGGAGCATCGAAGGATTCCAAAGATACACTCTGATGTTCTCTCGAGACTTTGTGCCTGTTGCTTTTGCAATTCCCTACCAGCGAAATATCCCTATGGATAAATACATACACCTGTCTTTCTTACTTTTACCCCCAGTTGATCTTGCTCTCTATTGATATGAGAATACCTTATGTCTACTGCCTTGTAGTTCTTTACCACATGAATACCCCTGCAAATAATTACTCACACTTATCTGAGTATTCATCCATCCCCTGTTGTTCATATGTTTCATATGATACTTTGAAATTCTATCCGATCATTCGAGAATCCTTTTTAAAAATATTGCTCTACATATACTTGTCTGCTTGCATTATGGATGCTCCCATAGGTCTAGCAACATTCATTAGTCTCATTTGACACTGTCATTTTGATCCTATTGATTCAAACATGAGTGCGAATGCACGCAATCATCGGTTGATTCTTTTAAAAATATCTTTCCGGCTCACACGTCATTTTAAACATGAGCTGGATCTCGACCAATCAATTGCCATCGATTGTACCCCTAAGGCTATTCAACTTATCCATCCTTGATCAGAGTGTCTGCCTCTGATCATTTGATTTGGAAACCATAATTTCTTTCTATTTAAGCATCAGACTAATCAGGTGATTCTTGAATCTGATGCCTCTGCATTCTTTCTTCCTCTGAGTGAGTATCGATACTCACATCAGCTCCGTTGTGGATCACCTGATCATTGTTGGATTGTTATCCGACAATGTCCTTCATATTCAATCACCTTGTGAGTTCTTCCCTTGATACTAAGTGCCTTTGGTAAATGGTATCATCTGCTTGGCCAACCATGCTATGCTTTCGAGCTTGTGTATTTACTTTTGAAACTTGTGGTATAGGTTACTAAGATGCCCGATGGGTTGAACCTATGCCTTCCCCTAATCCGTGAGAGCCCGAAAGTTTTCACAAGTCATACTCTTCCGATGTTCTACCAGATAAAATTCCAACATTACAGTTTTATCAAAGAGAGAGGTGAATGAAATGATATGCATTAAAGAAGTGGGAGTCGACCTTGAACTTTGTGTTCATACCCATGAAAATGATGTAGGCCGTCTCGGAAGCTTCTTGCAAAATGATTATCCAGCTATATGATTCTTTCGGTATTCTTGAAATTGATTCCTTACAGTTATGGTTCCGACCATGTTGTCCTGATCTAATATATCTGATGGGAATTCATTCCAGTGCCTCGTCTATTTTTGGCAAGGTTGAAGTATCTAATGTCATAGGTCAATGACCCGGTTCTACTTCTATCATGTTCTACCTTCGAGTATTACCCCCTAGTATCTCGAAGATGTCTTGCCATTGCACCACATCTTAATAACTTTGTTGAAGTAATGTCTCTCCTTGTCGTAATCACTCTATGGGTTCTGGGTTGTTGTCAACCAAGGACACCGACTAGTGAAATTATTCCGCAATACAAATCAAATACCCCTAGCATTTTTACTAGGAAATTCTGAACCCAATCTGGTCATTCCTAGACTATCGGATGCATCCTGGTCTTGCTATCTTTAACTGTGCTACCTCGTCCTTCACTGGTGCATGAATTCTTCAGTGTGTGAGCATGACTTACATCGAGCTTTCAACATCATGTTGCTTGTCTTGAAAGGCAACTTTGGTTCCGAGCTTGCATCTTATATATTGATTCTATAACTTGCCACTTCGTCATTTCCTTTCTTGTTGTTGTTGTTGATTGATTGCATCCTCTTGAAACCTCCCGGCAAATGTGTCAGATCACCTTCAACACTTTGACTTCTTTCGAGATGTCAACTGTGTTCATGATGAGAAATACCCTCCTTGCCCTCGATGATTTTTTTTATCATCGACAACACCCTTGACTTCCTTTCATCACGAACTTGTCCACATTATGAATACAACTTGCTCTCCAGCTAGTGTTGTGTTCTGCCTTAAAGTATTACTGTCTTTTATGTCGAGAATGTTGTGGGGATTGCTCCACCTCTTAGAAATTCTCGGTATGATGATACTTCTCACCATCACCATTCTTCCTTGGTCTCCGTGTTGTTTTTAACCGGGATACCAATATACTAACGATGTTGCTTGAGTTCTGTACTTCTAACAACCCTATTGCTTTGAAGTTAACGATCGACAGTTCGTTCT
The DNA here is from genome assembly GCF_018294505.1 of Triticum aestivum. Classification (NCBI taxonomy): domain Eukaryota; kingdom Viridiplantae; phylum Streptophyta; class Magnoliopsida; order Poales; family Poaceae; genus Triticum; species Triticum aestivum. The sequence goes on from NC_057798.1 coordinate 345,812,940, forward strand.
TAGACTGTTGGTTATTGAATCGTCACTCTAACATTGATCTTGCTTCCTAAGGTCATATTTCGGGCACACCTTTAAACTAATGATTGATGGTGTATGTTTTCCTCGAGCATACAACATTATATCATTTGAATTGATAAGTGTCATCTTCTTGTTCACATTATTATGGAAATCTATCCAGTTGGAATTCTCGATGAATTGTTGCTGAGTCCATCAGCCACCTCCTCATCCCCTCCTTGGTTTAGTGATGAACTATTGTTTCGGGAACCCACTCCCATAGTTCATTTCCCGAGAATCTTGCATTGTCATTTCGTCGATTTGTGTCGCAGCTTTTCTTCTCGGACATCCTGAGTCTGAGATACCCTGACTCCAATCAAATCTGAATTTTAGTCAGATGGCTGGGACATATTTCCAAGAGTTATAACATTGGTCTATATATGACCCGGTAAGGTGATGTCATGCCTAGCACACCTGGCCGGAGGCTCTATAGTTATAGTTTTCCCTTTCAGCCAGGTTAAACACTCTTCCATGAGGAAATTGTAAGACTTATTCTACCAGTTGTTCCTGATGAATCCTTTGTGTGTATGCAAAGTCCGACCTTTGCTTGAAGACCATGTCAATGCTATATCGAAGCATGTATGTGGTACTCCGGTTTTCAATAAGAACTTTTGAAGCCCAATGCTAAATGTTTCCTGCTCAATTATCCAAACACCATTGTATGGGTAATGTCATGAAATTTCTCTCCTCTTATGTAAAGGGTTTTCTACATTATATCTTGTCTTGGATATCATCCTCTGCTTGACTTTGGGAAGGATATACCCCTGATATATGTGTTTAAACACATTTTCCTTTCCGTTGTTTTGTTTAAACTTTCTTATAATCTACTTAACTGAGCAGTGGTAATTCCCTGCTTAGGTAAGCACCTCGTGGTACAACTCTGCCAGTAAGACCCTATTACTATAATTGATGACATATCGGTAGCCACCGATGGACGAGAACTTTGCCTAATGGTCCGCCTCGTTCAACGAGCAGGAAAATGGTTCTCTTTGTCCCTTGCCTTTGGTATCGACATTGTTGCCAACATAACTGATAGGCTTCCCTCTGACATGCCTTACTATCATGACCGTGCAAGATGTCACCGCCCTTCCTACTTTAACCCACATGGTGGGCCCATAACCCACAGTTCCATAGGATCAAAACCTGACTCTCCTATACACCCCTGTTTCCAAAGTTATTCCTCACGCTTGCCATGTGATCCTCAATTCTGGTATTAAACACAATACTTGTTTCCGTTGCTTTGAACCCCTTTCACACTCTGTTTCAGGCAACAAACGATTGCCTACCCGCTTGAAACTTCTCATGGTACCTCCTTACTTTACTCTCGATATTTTCTTAAGTTTTAGTTCAAGAGTTACTTTCCGCCACCTTCCCCGATGTTAGCTACCAGATAGTCAACCTTGCAGAGGTCCGTTCTCCCGGAATATACCCACCCTTTATTCTTTCATAAGTACGATGGAGTTCCCGAAGAAAGGATGCCGACTTCATCAGGATGACCTGGAGCAGAGAAATAAAGACATCAACGTAATGGATCGACCTCTTCGAGAAGAGCAACCAAGACCGAGAAGATCTGTTAGAATTTCACAACCACAAATTTCCCCCTTACACCACCTCTTAAATCTCGGGACGAGATTTCTTGTAGTGGAGGAGATTTGTAAGCCCCGGTAGTTAAGCTACAGTAACCACACACTAATGGTGCCATGTCATCCCAATTAAATTTCTAAACCTCACTTTGATCCAAACCGAATTCAAATCCAAATTGAAAAGAAAGTCAAATTATTATTTCTGCAAACGGTAAAACAAAAATGTTTGCTGGGTTGCAATAATTCACTAACTAATTTTCATAAATAATCCAATATTATCTGGAATATTAAATTGCCCCTAGCTTAGTTAAAATAGTGCCCAAAACAACCTTTTTAATCCATTTGTATTTAAGCAAAATTCAAATGAGTTTAGTTAAGCTCCAAACTTTTTGTGGCTTTCACAAATATTACGTAGTAATTGTAGGGCAAATTTCATATATAAAAAAATCATTTGATGGCACAACCTAATACAAAATAGGATCTGAAAATACAAAGAAAAGGGTAAAAGCGAATTGGACCTAAACTAAGGTGCCACTGGGCCATAAGTGGCCACACGGCCCAGCCCACCAAAACTTTCCCCTACCTCCCGCTACAGGAACAGAGGATGTGCGTGGCGCACATCCACGACGGCCATGGCCGTGGATGCCCTCCACGTTGCCTCCCTGGGCTTATAACTACGTCGCCCACGAACCCTAGATCGAGCCCAACCCCCACTCTGGACCTCACATCTCTCCTCCTCGCCTGGCTCTGCTCCACTACAGTAGCCGCCCGAGACCCCCGTCACCGCCGCGTCGTCGTTGCCGTTCTCCGAGGCTTCCCCGAGCTGCTACAAGGTGGCCAGGAGCCTCCCCAACCTCGTCACCTTCACCTACGCGCCTCAAATCGAGCAGGAACGCCACTTAGGCTCGTCATCGCCACTTCCTCCACTACACGGCCGCCGCGGTCATCTCCGTCGATCTCCACCGTGGGCGCCTCCCGGCCTCGTCGAGCTCGTCCACGGCCTCCCCGGGGTGAGCCTCCGCCCGTTCCCCCCTTTTTGCCCCTCTCCCCGATGCTGTTTGTCGCCGGCCCATGCCGTCCCAGGCTCCGGCCGTTGGCCGCGGTCACGGCGCGCCCTGCGGCGCCTACACCTCGCACCACGGTTGCCCTATGTGCGCCCCGCGCCGCCCCTGGCCGCGACCGGCCGCGCGCTGGCCGTCCTCTGGCCGCGCCTCGCGTGTGCGCGCCTGCTGCTGCTGCTGGCTCTGTGTACTGCCGGTGCTGCTGCTGTCTGTTGCTGTTGCATTGAGGCTACCTGTCGCTGCTGCTTTGCCGCCGCTGCTGCTCACCCTCTGCTTGCTGCTCTTGCACTGTTGTGCTGCTTGGCCGCCGCTTGATGCTTCGCCTTTTGTTGCTCTGCTTACCACTGCCGCTAGTTGCTGTAGCCGTCTGCTGCTGATGCTTGGGCATGGTCGTGCATGTGTGCACAAGGTGCACGCCCGACTGTGCCTCTTGCCGGCTTAATTAATTAAAGATAGATTAGTTTAGGATTAGATTAATGGAATAAAAAGCCTAATGTGGAGATGACATGTGGCCCCACTAGTTTAAATTACTTTAGACTAATTAAATTGACCCTGTGACACTTACATATGGGCCACACCTCTCCTTTTGACTAGTCAAATTGACATGGTCAATTCGAATTAAAAGTAATTTAGAAAATCTAGAATATTGATAAGACTTAAAGAAAATCATAGAAAATTATCCGTAACTCGGATGAAAAAACTTTGTACATGAAAGTTGCTCAGAACGACGAGACGAATCCGGACACGCAACCCGTTTGTCCGCGACACATCCCTAGCATAGCAAACTCGCAACCTTTCTCCTCCGGTCCATTTGTCCGAAAATGCGAAACGCCGGGAATACTTTCCCGGATGTTTCCCCCTTCGCCGGTATCACCTAATACCACGTTAGGTCACCCCTAGCACCGCATATTGCCGCGTCTTGCTTTGTGTTACATTTGATTGCTTTGTTATTTATTGTGTTCCCCCTTCGTTACTTCTTTCTGGTAGACTCTAAGACCGGTGCCGATGTCCGTGTGTTCGACTACACCGAAGATGACCCCTCCTTGCCAGAGCAACCAGGCAATCCCCCCCTTTGATCACCAGATATCGCCTATTCTTCTCTCTACTGCTTGCATTAGAGTAGTGTAGTATGTTACTGTTCGGTTACTCCTATTCTGTTGCATAGCCTGTCATTGTTGCTACAGTCATTGATACCTTACCCGCAATCCTAAATGCATAGTATAGGATGCTAGTTTATTATCATTGGCCCTACATACTTTTCAGTCTGCCTTGCTATACTATTGGGCCGTGATCACTCGGGAGGTGATCACGGGTATATACTATACATATATACATACTATACAGATGGTGACTAAAGTCGTGTCAGCTCGTTGAGTACCCGCAAGTGATTCCGATGTGGGGGCTGGAAGGACAGGTGGCTCCATCCCGGTAGAGGTGGGCCTGGGTTCCCGACGGCCCCCGACTGTTACTTTGTGGCGGAGCGACAGGGCAGGTTGCGACCACCTAGGAGAGAGGTGGGCCTGGCCCTATTCGGCGTTCGCGGTTACTTAACACGCTTAACGAGATCTTGGTATTTGATCTGAGTCTGGCTACTGGCCTATACGCACTAACCAACTACGCGGGAACAGTTATGGGCACTCGGCATCGTGGTATCAGCCAAAGCCTTTGTGACATCAGCGATTGAGCGGCGCGCGCCGGGTTGGACTGCGTTAATGCAACTTCCTTCGTAATGGAGGTTGCTAGGTCTGCTTCCGGCCGCGTACGCAATGTGTAGGTGTGCAATGGGCAATGGGCCCAGACCCCTGCGCGCATAGGATTTAGACCGGCGTGCTGACCTCTCTGTTGTGCCTAGGTGGGGCTGCGACGTGTTGATCTTCCGAGGCCGGGCATGACCCAGGAAAGTGTGTCCGGCCAAATGGGATCGAGCGTGTTGGGTTATGTGGTGCACCCCTGCAGGGAAGTTTATCTACTCGAATAGCCGTGTCCCTCGGTAAAAGGACGACCCGGAGTTGTACCTTGACCTTATGACAACTAGAACCAGATACTTAATAAAACACACCCTTCCAAGTTCCACAGACAACCTGGTGATCGCTTTTCCACAGGGCGATGAGGGGAGGATCGCCAGGTAGGATTATGCTATGCGATGCTACTTGGAGGTCTTCAATCTACTCTCTTCTACATGCTGCAAGATGGAGGTGGCCAGAAGCGTAGTCTTCGACAGGATTAGCTATCCCCCTCTTATTCTGGCATTCTGCAGTTCAGTCCACCGATATGGCCCTTTACACATATACCCATGCATATGTAGTGTAGCTCCTTGCTTGCGAGTACTTTGGATGAGTACTCACGGTTGCTTTTCTCCCTCTTTCCCCTTTCCCTTCTACCTGGTTGTCGCAACCAGATGCTCGAGCCCTGGAGCCAGACGCCACCGTCGACGATGACTACTACACTGGAGGTGCCTACTACTACGTGTAGGCTGCTGACGACGACCATGAGTAGTTTAGGAGGATCCCAGGCAGGAGGCCTGCGCCTCTTTCGATCTGTATCCCAGTTTGTGCTAGCCTTCTTAAGGAAAACTTGCTTAACTTATGTCTGTACTCAGATATTGTTGCTTCCGCTGACTCGTCTATGATCGAGCACTTGTATTCGAGCCCTCGAGGCCCCTGGCTTGTATTATGATGCTTGTATGACTTATTTTATTTGTAGAGTTGTGTTGTGATATCTTCTCGTGAGTCCCTGATCTTGATCGTACACGTTTGCGTGTATGATTAGTGTATGATTGAATCGGGTCGTCACAAGTTGTGTTGACCTTAAAGAGCACCAAGAAAAATCACAGAGAGAAAACCAACTCCAAATAAAAGCCAGATAATGCAAAAGTTTTTGTTGGTCCAAATTTTCATGCTTTATTAATGCAAATGAAATGTTACAAGATGCAGGGTGTGACAGACCTACCCCCCTTACAAGAATCTCGTCCCCGAGATTCCTAAACTAGGCCTTAAAGAGATACGGAAACTCGGATCTAAGGTAATCTTCACGTTTCCAAGTTGCTTCTGCTTTAGTGTGGATGCTCCACTGGACCTTGAAGTACTTGATGGTGCGGCTTCGAGTGTGTCACTCAGCCTCATCCAAAATGCAGATGGGCCTCTCACGGTAAGTCAAATCAGTCTGGAGGTCAATGGCTTGGTGATTGACGTCCTTGTAAAGATCAGGCTTGTCTGGAACTTGGAGACACTTCTGGAGTTGTGATACGTGGAATACGTTGTGCACATCGGATAGTTCAGGTGGCAGCTCCAACTGGTAAGCCACTTCTCCTCGTCGGCCAGTGATCTTGAAGGGGCCGATGTATCTTGGGGCGAGCTTTCCTCTGACATGGAAGCGTTGGTTCCCCTTGAGAGGCATGACCCGGAGATAGACATGGTCTCCAACTCGGAAGTTCACGTCTCTACGACGTGAGTCAGCGTAGCTCTTCTACCTTGACTTGGTAGTCTTCAAATGCTCTTTGACAAGTTGGACTTGCTCTTCTGCTTCATGGAGGATATCGGGCCCAAAGACTAGTCCTTCTCCGGTCTCTGACCAATTGAGGGGTGTGCAGCACTTCCGTCCGTATAACACCTCAAATGGTGCCATCTGAAGGCTTGACTGATAACTGTTGTTGTAAGAGAACTCGGCGAAAGGGATGCAATCTTCCCACCTAGCTCCATATGCTAAGACACAGGCTCGGAGCATGTCTTCGAGTATCTGATTCACTCATTCTGTCTGACCTCCGGTCTATGGGTGGAAAGCAGTACTGAAGGACAACTTGGTCCCCATGGCCTCTTGGAACTTTTTCCAGAACCTTGAGGTAAACTGGGTTCCTCGATCTGACACAATATCCTTGGGAACACCATGAAGCCTTACGATTCTGTTGATGTAGAGGCTGGCTAGCTGGCTTCCCTTGTAAGTCGTTTTGATAGGAATGAAATGGGCTACTTTGGTCAAATGGTCGACTATGACCCAGATGAAGTCATGTCCCTTATTTGACCTAGGTAATCCAGTGATGAAGTCCATTCCGACTTTATCCCATTTCCATTCAGGTACTTTGAGTGGTTGGAGCAACCCAGCAGGTCGCTGATGTTCAGACTTGACTCTTTGGCATACATCACACTTTGCAACATAGGTGGCAATCTCCCTTTTCATCCCGTGCCACCAAAATCTTTCCTTCAGATCTTGATACATCTTGGTTCCTCCGGGGTGGATGGAATATGGGGTGTCATGAGCTTCTTGCAAGATCAAATTCTTGAGCTCAACCTTATTGGGTACGCAAATGCGATTCCCAAACCACACAATTCCTTGCTCATCCTCTGAGAATCTTGGGGCTTTGCCTGCCTTGATCTTCCTCTTGATGCCTTCAATACTTTCGTGCCCCTTCTGAGCTTCCTTAATATCATCCATCAAGGTAGGCCTAACTTCGAGGTTGCCCAAGAATCCTGGTGCAACCAGTTCCAACCCGAAGCTTTCAAGTTCTTCATACAAGGCGGCTAGCCTGCCCTTAAGCATAGCGTTCAAGGAACAAGCCTTTCTGCTTAATGCATCTGCTACCACATTAGCCTTCTCAGGGTGGTATTGAACACTGAGGTCATAATCCTTGATCAACTCTAGCCACCTTCTCTGCCTCATGTTCAATTCCTTCTGAGTGAAAATATACTTCAGACTTTTGTGATCTGTGTATATCTCACACCGCTTCCCTATGAGGTAATGTCGCCATGTCTTCAGGGCATGAACCACTACTGCTAACTCAAGGTCATGAGTAGCATAGTTCTCTTCATGAGGCCGTAGTTGCATTGAAAGGTAAGCTACGACTCTGCCCTCTTGCATTAAGACACCTCCCAGTCCGGTTCTTGACGCATCACAGTATATCACAAACTCTTTGTGTATATCTGGTGTGGCCAGAACTGGGGCGGTGGTCAGTCTCTTCTTTAGCTCCTGGAAGCTCTCTTCGCACTTCGACGTCCATTCAAACTTCTTGTCCTTCTTCAAGAGCTGAGTCATGGGTCGGGCAATGCTTGAGAATCCTTCAACGAACTTGCGGTAATATCGGGCGAGTCCGAGGAAGCTTCTGACTTCCTTCACATTTCTTGGGGATTTCCATTCAGTCACGGCTTCAATCTTAGCGGGATCGACCGACAATCCTTCCTCGGTCAAAACATGACCCAAGAATCCAACTTCACGCAGCCAAAATTCGCACTTGCTGAACTTGGCATACAGTTGGTGCTCTCGAAGCTTGTCTAGGACCATCCTCAAGTGTTGCTCGTGCTCTTCTTCTGTCTTCGAGAAAACAAGAATGTCATCAATGAAGACAACGACAAACTTGTCCAAATACTCCATGAAGACCTTATTCATGAGATACATGAAGTAAGCTGGGGCATTGGTCAATCCAAAGGACATGACGTGCACTCATACAGGCCATATCTGGTTACAAATGCTGTCTTCGGAATATCTTGGGGTCTGATTTTCAGCTGGTAGTACCCAGATCTGAGGTCGATCTTGGAGAACACCTTGGCCCCATTAAGTTGATCAAACAGATCTTCAATCTTGGGAAGTGGATACTTGTTCTTGATTGTAACTTCATTGAGGGAGCGGTAGTCAATGCACAAGCGGATGGTACCGTCCTTCTTTGCCACAAACAGAACAGGTGATCCCCAAGGGGAGGCACTAGGGCGGATAAATCCCTTCCTCAACTGCTCTTCCAGATGCTTCTTCAATTCTGCTAACTCCTCCGATCCCATTCTGTAAGGCTTCTTATAGATGGTCCCACTCCGGGTATGAGCTCGATGATGAACTCAATGTCTCGGTCGGGAGGCATTCCCGGTAGCTCATCAGGAAAGACATCGGGGTATTCGCATACTACCGGCACTTGCTCCAATTCAACTTCAGTTAGACAGTTGACTTGGTTGGCTTGAGCAGAGGAGGGGTTGGAGGCAAATTTAGCTTCGACTCCTTGGTCATTGGTCACAGTGACAGTCCGGTTGGCACAATCTAACAAGCCTTGGTGCTTGATGAGCCAATCCATTCCTAAGATCACATCCAAGCCTTGTGATCTTAAGATGATAAGGTCTGCTAGGAAGTCTACCCCATTAATGACAATCCCGACTCCTTTACATCCTATCTTGGCTCTCATCTCTGCTCCGGGGGTTTGTACCACCATAGGGTTATTCAGGGGTGTAGGGGTCATGCCACTTTTTAATGCAAACTTTTGGGTGACAAATGAATGCGTGGCTCCAGAATCAAACAAGACAGTTGCAGGTGCTGAGTTGACAAGGAACGTACCCAGCACGACGTCCGGGTCTTCCTGGGCTTCTTCTGCAGTGACATGATTCACACGACCCTTGCTGTTGTTGGGCAGGTTGCGGGGAGCTTGGTTCCTTGGTGGCATTCCACGACCTTGTCCTGGGTTCTGCGCATTGGGACGCGGGGCGTCGGGCTTCTTGTTGGGGCAATTCTTGGAGTAGTATCCTGGCTGACCACATCCAAAGCAAGTGACTTGGTTGGGGTTGCTGCCTTGCCAGCATTGTTATTGGGGTTGTTGTAAGCTGGCCTGGGGTTGGCATACTTCTGAGGCTGATAGTTGGTGCAGGGTGCAAGGGCTCTTGGCTGCTGATAGGTTGGCTTGACTGGGGCTGGCTGCCATGGGCGAGGCTTCTGGTTGCTGGAGCTACCCTTGCTGATCATCTTGCGATTACGGGTATCATCCAAAGCACGTCGCTTGTCCTCAAGCATGAGTGCCTTGTTTACCAGATCAGGAAAGGTCGGGCAGTCACACACAACAAGCGAGTACTCCAGAGTCTGGTTAAGGCCTTCCATGAAGTGCTCCTTTTTGGCAGCATCAGTGCTGACATCCTCAGGAGCATACCTTGAGAGAACACTGAACTTCTGCATGTACTCCTTGACTGTGCTACTTCCTTGCTTCAGGGCTCGGAACTCATGCTTCTTGATGGCCATGATTCCGGAAGGAATGTGGGCCTTGCAGAATTCTGTCTTGAAGTTATTCCAAGTGATGTTTTGCTCAGCATGCATGGCCTTGAATCCAGCCCACCAAGCTCTGGCAGTTCCCCCGAGACAGTGGGCAGCATATGCTACCCTCTCACGGTCTTCAGTGCATCCGACTAGTTCCAATAGATCCTCAATGGTGCGGACCCAGTCGTCTGCATCCAGGGGTTCAGCAGTCCCGATGAAGGTGGGTGGTGCATGCTTCTTGAACTCCACCAACGTGGAACGTCCATTGTCGTGTCCCGCCGGCTGGCGATTGACAGCTTGAGCAATCGTCTGGAGGGCTGCAGTGTTGGCTTGGCGTTCCTCTTGGAAGGCTTGGAGAAGCTGAGCCATGTCCATGCTTGGAGGAGGTGGTGGTGGTGGAGTCTGTCCTCGGTCTTGGTCCTGGCTGACTCTTGCTTCAGCAGAACCTCCGGCTTCTTGCTGTTGGGTAGAGGTACCAGTACGTGTTACAACAGGCATCCTGTTGGAGCGGTCAAGGTCTCATGATTGGGAAAAAGGAGAGAAAGCAATATAGATGGGGTGCCTAGTAAGGGGTGGGTGTGATGCAATTTTAAGTTAAGCCAAGGCCGGAAGGGCCAAACTCATGCATTAAAACCAAATGGGTGATGTAGTTGTTTACAATTTCCCGAAAGGGAAAGTACAACTTCCATCAAAACACGTCGAAAGCAAACACAACACAACATGGTTTCATTTGAACCATTACATGGACTCGATTTGGCATAAGGGGTACACGACCTATCCTACCTTAAGGGTTACGGACTGGCCTATCCTAGTCCTGAACGGTGTCTAGGTGGTGGAATGCTCGGTCGGGTATTCCGGCTCCTCTGGGTCTTCCTCCTCATCTTCATCTGTCTTAGTCTCTTCGTCACTTGAGGGAGTGGGGGAGTGGAGGAGCTGAACATGATGCTGCTTCGCCGGGGGCACCGTGAAGAGGTTGCGGTAGTCTTTTGTCGTCATACAGCGTGGCTGAGATGACCCCTTGGCATTCGTGATCTGTGGGGGTCGCCCGCCTCCATAGGCTGCAATGGGCTGTCCAGGGGGTGCACCATCCTTCTTGATCCTGTCCGCCTTCGTCTGGGCCAGGCGAAGGAGTTCCTTGGTCTCGTGGAGTTCCTTCTGAAGCTCCACCGACTCTGAGGCCAAGTGTTGTGCCAGGCTGTCGGCACACAAGCTGAAGTAGGTCTGGAAACGGAGGGAAAGTCCTTCGTCCATGGGTGGAGCTGGTGCGCTGCTCTCGTCATCACCCTCCTTACGATAAGGCAGGTAACGAGTGGCTGGCTCACTTGCCATCTCTGGCAGAAGATCTCGAAGGCAAGTCAGCGCCTTGAGTGCAGCAGTCTCAACGGCGAGAAAGAGCGTCGCCATCTGGGGTCCTTCAAAGTACCAGCTTGTCGGGGAGTCATTCGCCCTCACGACTACCTCCACGTGATACTCCTTCTTGGTGCCGTTGATCCGGTGCTCGTGGTAGGAGTAGGTGGGGGCTCGAGTGAACTGGCACTTCCTGAGGCTGTCCTCGAGAAGCACGAGAAATCCGGCGGTCAGGAAGTCTTCGGGTACGGCAGCCATCTACAAGGTTGAATGGGAGAGGTCAATCAGGGAAATATATCTTGGGTTGGGTAAGCTTTAGAAAAGAAGAGAAGTTTACATGGTCTCAAGCTAACTAACGTCCATGCTAACTAAGGCTTCCTACAGTCAGGATGGATCTGATACCAGCTCTGTGGGGACCTCGACTCATAAGTCGTGATCACCGAATGCACGTGTACAGTGATCCCAGAGATCAATGCTCACTGAACACACAGAAGCTAAATAACAAGAGTCTTACATCCATACATACCATCTTACATAAATTATGACCATTATGGTCAAGTCTTACATTGATAAAGCCTTAAGGGCTGAACTTCAAATAAAACACAAGTAGCGGAAATCTTCGTTGATAAGTAGAACCCATGCCATCTGCCTTAACCCTACAGGCATTCTGACTGGGAAACGTCCTAGTTCGCATGTTCGTCTCCAAAGAACTCTTCTTCGAACTCCGGTTCTTCCATGCCTAGTCAATTAAATAACCAGTGGCAAGCCAATGAGTACTTTGAATGTACTCGCAAGCAACCCATGTTTTGGTTCACGATACAACAATGCGTGATATAGGTAATTTTTTGCGGAAAGCTAGTTTTGAGTGCAATGACATGTTCAACAATTTGTAAGACATGCATTAGGAGAATTCAAGTAACCATGAGGACAAGTTATAGATATCAACATAAATAGAGTGGGCATCAACCCAACTCAATCATGTCAAGTCCTTTGACTTGACCCAAGTAGATCTTCCCACTTATCCAGATACACACACTGGTTTGTAAACATGTGGACGTAGCCCAAGAGCGGTTACCCAACTGTCCTTGACCATGGACACGGCTATTCGAATAGTTTGACACTCTGCAGAGGTTGCACACTTTACCCACAAGATCCGGGGAACTTTCGTGTCATCCACGACCCGCGATACCTCAAGTACCCGGGGTAAGCACCCGATCACTATCTTTCCCTAGACGACACTAACAAAGAGTCCACTCATTGTTAATCCTCACGATGTACATCATACGAGACTCACTCGAGATCGTAACATCCGTGAGGGGACACAACGGTGTATCCGGTGCCCTGTGAAAACAGTCATGGCTGCCCTACCTGGCACGACCCCGTCCCGAGAGAGAGCACCAACTCTCCCCCGCCACTAGTAATGCGGGCTCCAAGCTAGTATCGGCCTAGGTAATCGATAATGCCCTTTCCCATATAAGGGTAGAGTGGTTGCACATGTAAGGTTGGAATAACGGTCGCAACTTAAACCAATCCATTTTGGAAACAACACACACACTTTCCTCGGTACACCAATGCGTCATCAAGTGGTTACCCATCTCATCATCTCCCTCGGGCATAAGTGGCACCCGATGGGGTTTTCGAAAAGTCTTTTGAAAATACCTTGTCTCCTTCATCATGCATATACCCGTCCCTTTTTGCGTAGCATCTACTTTAGCATCCTATCTACTCCCACCGGCATAACCCTCATAAGAAGGTAGGGTCATGCACAATGCAAGTATCAATGAGGAAGTACAGTGGCAAACCATCAAAGTGGTTACCACCTCATCATGATTCCGTTGCAACACCAATATGGAACTATATGACATGCATAAAAAGGGTTTCATAGACATGGTCAAAGGGCTGCTTGCCTGGCTCAACGAAGTCTTCTGGGTCTTCAAAGTCTTCTGGTCCAACTCCTTCGTCAGCAACGCAATCTATCGTCGCAAAATAATAACAAGGAAAATAAGGCAATAAATAAACAGAAAAACCAAAGTGCTCAGAAAAATGTCAACTCATTTTTGTTAAATACTAGGGTGAAAACTAAGAAGGGAAAAATTCCTAGTTTTGGATTTGGAGTAGTAGAATAGGAGAAATGGATTTACAAAGGTATATTTAAATGCTTAAAATCACATTTAAATATTTACAGTGAAGAAAAGGTTGTGGGATTTGAATGAAAGTTGCACCATTAATTATGTGGGATTTTTACAAGAATTTAGGAACTGGAATTATTTCATTTGGATTAATATTTAATCCAGAGGAATTTTTGGAAAGGTGACAGAAAAAGAAAAAGGAAAAAGGCTCTGTGCCTGCTGGGCCAGAACAGCCGCAGCGCAGCAGGCCCAGCCAGAGTGGCGGCCCAGCGCACTGGTGCACGCGCGCGCGCCAGGTTTAAACCTGACGGGCGGGGCCCAGGCATCAGCGAGAGAGAGAGGGGCGATGGAGGGGAGAGGCTGACAGGCGGGGCCCGCCTGTCATCCCTAACCCTGCGACAGAGGGTCGGCAGGCTCACCGGCGACGATGCGGGGCACGGCGAGGTCGGGCGAAGGCACGTATGGACTCATCGTTGAGTCGCCGTTCGGGTGGAGGTGGTGGACATCACCGGAGTTACCGGGTCGTCGGCGACGAGGAGGCACGATGGAGGAGCTTCGGGCGGTGGTGGCTCCGGCCGTTTCTGGCTGCAAAAGAAGCGGGGGAGAGGGGGGAAATGGTCAGTGAGCCGCGGCGGTTCCAGATCGGGGCAGAGGAGGAGCGGGGGAGGCCTGTACCTCGCGAACTCCGGCGAGCCGAAGCGGCGGAGCTCGTGCTCGATCTCGAGCTCAGGCGGTTTTGAGATGATTGGGGAGTGCGGGAGGTTGATTAGGAGGGTGGGGGAGCGACAAGGAGTGAGAGAGGGGCTCAGCGTCGCCTTATATAGGCTGGCCGAGGTCCACCGTAGGCGTGGCCTACGGGTGCCCGCGGGATCGGCTCGGGTGGCTGTTAGAGAGGGAACGGAGGGCTCGAGGGTGTTCGTGGGGGTGGTCCAGGGTGCTAAGGAGAGAGAGGAGGAGAGGGACGAGCTGCGAGCGGGCCACAAGAGCGGCGCGCGCATTGGCCGAGCGGAGCGGCGCTCTAGCGCGAGCTGCAAGAGAGAGAGGAGGGCGCGGGAGCAAGTGGGCGGCCTGCTGGCGTGGAGCGGACGTCGAGGGGCATCGACTGGCGCGCGGGGGAGGCTCGAGGTGGTCGGGGGACGCGGCGTCAACGGTCGGGTGCCCTGCCAGGCGCTCCAGAGCGCGACTTTGGCCGGCATCCGCGGTTTTCCCGCGTCCGCGCGCGTCCACTTGTGTCTGGCAGCTGGAGGGGGCATGGGCCAATGCTGGAGAGAGCCTTAGATGCTCTGGAAAGCTGAGGGGAGAGAAGGAGGCTGAGAGAGAGGGGGGAATCTGCTGTCCAGAGAAGAAAAATGGGGTTCCCCCTCCCTTCATCATTGCTTCCTTGGGCAGGAAAGCATCCAGGAGATAGAGGGGATCTAGGAGGGGTTGTGGTAAAAAGAAGAGCTCATGGAGATTAGTGGGAGAGGCCAAAAATGGGATTTTGGTAAAGTGGCAGAAGGTGTTTGATGCTGGTTTGGGCAAGTAGAAGATTTCCATTAGTCATGTGACTCCACAGGGTGAAATGGCACATATAATTAGGGCCTTCCACCCATTTTGAGCTCATTTGGGCAATGTTGCCAATGCAAATTTTGTAAACCCTAGAAATTGGCAGGAATGGACTTGTGCAGATCTAGTTGAGTAAATCACTTCTCCTTGATGCACCACTTGGTGTGGTGGCCTCATTTGGTCATGTGATCATGCTCACAAAAGTTGGGATCAAGGAGAGATAGTTGGCAGTACAAAGTAGTTCAATTTTGATTCTGGTCAAAGAGGGTTTTGGGGCATTTTGGTGAACAAAAATGACTTTAATTGACATGAGGCTTTGCAAGGTGATCACAATATGCATTCGCGACTTGCTGGATTTTCCTTGGATTTTTCCTTGGTGTGACATCCAAAAACCTTAAACCTAGTTTCATGTCATGAGAGTCCACTACACCTACCTATGGATTGAATAAGATTCTTCAAGTAAGTTGTCATCAGTGCATAAAGCAATAAAAGTTGCTCCTAAATATGTTTGATCTTTTATTTTAAGGGAAATAAATGTTGTACAAACTTGTGATGGCAAAGTAATAAAAGCGACAGACTGCATAATAAAGGTTGCTATCATAAGGGGCAATATAACGTGACATTCCTTTGCATTAAGATCTTTTGCATCCAAAAACAAAAAGCGCATGACAACCTCTGCTTCCCTCTACGAAGGACCTATCTTCTACTTTTATGTATTTACTTTTTATGCAAGAGTCAATAGTGTTCTCCTCTATGCCCTTTTGTTTTTCTCTTTTTGTAAGCGTCATGTGGTGGGGAAAGATCTAGGCACATATATCTAGTTGGATATGAGTGATCATGAGTTATTATTGTTGACATCACCTCTGAGGTGAATAAGTTGGGAGGCGAAATTATAAGCCCCTTTCTTTCTATGTGTCTAGTTGAAATTTTTTGCTCCATATGTATGTTGTGAGTGTTAGCCATCATAGAAGACTAAATGATGGTTGAGTATGTGGACTTGCTAAAAAGCTCTAACATGGGACCCTTCCTGAAAATATGATGAGTTGCAATTGCATTGTTGACTGAGAACATAGTTTTTGAGTTTTCAAGAAAGTTTATGCCTTATATTCGTTGTTGTGATCAATTGTTACTTGCTCATAAGAAGTTATATGATAATGAATATTGCCTTTTGTGTTAATGATCATGATGCTCCCATGTCCATATTTTATTTTTTATCAACCCCTCTCTCTCTCTCTCTCTCTCTCTCTCCCTCTCTCTCTCTATAAGCATGTGGTCATGATTATCAATTTTGGCTTTCGCTTGAGGATAAGCAAGGTCTAAGCTTGGGAAAGTTGATACGTCCATTTTGCATCATGTTTTTATGTCGATATTTACTGCATTATGGACTGTTATTTCACTTTATGATACGATTCTTATGTCTTTTCTCTCTTATCTTGCAAGTTTCACATAAAGAGGGAGATTGCCGGCAGCTGGAATTCTGGACCCAAAAGGGCTATATCGGAGGTATTTTTTCTGAACATCTCCAAATGAGCTGAAAATTGATGGAGAATTATTTTGGAATATCTTAAAATTTTGGCGAAAGAAGTATGGGGGGGCACCAGGCAGCCACAAGCCTGGGGGCGTACCCCAGGGCTTGTGGTGATCCTGGCAGGCTTCCGGGGCCATCTTCTGGTATATAACCCCATTTACCCTAGAAAAAAAAATCAAGAGGAAGGTTTCGGGACGAAGCGCTGCCGTCTCGAGGCGGAACCTGGGCAGAAGAACTTTTGCTCTCCGACGGAGCGACTCCGCCGGGGAAACTTCCCTCCGGGAGGGGCAAAGCGAAGCCATGGTCATCACCAACGATCCTCTCATCATGGGAGGACGAATCTTCATCAACATTTTCACCAGCACCATCTCATCTCAAAACCTAGTTCATCTCTTGGATTCAATCTTTGTCTCCAAACCTCAGATTGGTACCTGTGGGTTGCTAGTAGTGTTGATTACATCTTATAGTTGATGCTCGTTGGTTTGTTTGGTGGAAGATCATATGTTCAGTTCCATTATACTATTCAATACCCCTCCGATCTTGAACATAAATATGTTTTCTGAGTAGTTATGTTTGTCCTCGCGGACATGGGAGAAGTCTTATCATAAGTAATCATGTGAATTTGGTATTTGTTTGGTATTTTGATGACATGTATGTTGTTGTTTCCCTTAGTGGTGTTATGTGAACGTCGTCTACATGACACTTCATCATCTTTGGGCCTAAGGGAAAGCATTGTGGAGTAGTTATTAGATGATGGGTTGCTAGAGTGGCAAAAGCTTAAACCCTAGTTTATGCGCTATTCTGAAAGTGACTGATTTGGATCCATATGTTCCATGCTATGGTTAGATTATTCTTAATTCTTCTTTCGCGGTTGCGGATGCTTGCGAGAGGGTGTAATCATAAGTGGGAGGCTTGTTCAAGTAAGAACAACACCCAAGCACCGGTCCACCCACATATCAAATTATCAAAGTAATGAACGCGAATCAAACAAACATGATGAAAGTGATTAGATGAAATTCTCGTGTGTCTTCAAGAACGCCTTGCTTATTATAAGAGACCTTTATGGCATGTCCTTTGCTACAAAAAGGATTGGGCTACCTTGCTGAACCTTTCTTACTGTTACTATTACTTGCTCATTACAAATTACCTTGCTATCAAACTATTTGTTATCGACAATTTCAGTGCCTGCAGAAAATACCTTGCTGAAAACCGTTTGTCATTTCCTTTTGCTCCTCATTGGGTTTGATACTCTTACTTATTGAAAGGACTATGATTGATCCCCTATACTTGTGAGTCATCATGACGAAGGTCGGCACGGACGGTGGCGCTCCCGCGCCAAGGGAGGCGGCGCGGATGGCAGAGTGGACCATGGGTCACAGTGCTACGACCAGAATGGGCGACAAAGCGGTAGCTGGCAGGTCGGGGCAACGACGGGAAGACCTCGAGGCAGTGGCAGTGACCTTGGGCCGCCCCGAAGGGGCAGCGCAATGACGGAGCGCGAGTCGGTGCAACCGTGGGGACGGCCTCGGGCGGCGGCGGAGACTGTATGCCACGCTCGCTACAGCCCGATGGGGCGACACATCGACAGCGTGAGGGTCGGTGCAGCTATGGGGACGACCTAGATAGGACGGCCTCAGGGCGGCAGTAGATCGCGGGCCGTGACACTACGACCCGAAGGGATGCCACCGCGACAACCGCGGGGAGAACCACGAGACGGCGGCGCTGCTGTCCGACGGGGTGACGCAACGGTAGCCCGATGCTCAATCGGTGTAGGGGCGCGTTGTACTCCGGACGGTCATCACGGGACCTACAGAGGCGTGAGCAAATGACGGCCCAGGTCGGTCACACGACGTAGATGAGGCGGATCGCAGCGGTGGGCGGGTGATCAATCCGAGCGCGCGCGTGGTCGGGGACGCCGCTCGGTGGAGGCGGGGTGATGGTGGAGTCCAAGCTGAAGCAGGCGGCGACGCCCCGCATAGGACAATGTGCAGACGAGTGTGTCATCGGTGACGTGCGGGTGGCCAACACAGCGCCGGTGCCCTGGCAGCGATGCCCGAGCGGCCAACGCATCAGTGGCACCCGATTGGCCAGGCCCAAAGCGGCGAAGGCAACATCGTGCAGACGCGAACATACATACACGACGAAGGCGGGAGGTGATGCAGGAGTCCCGGTTGGAGCAGGGCGGCGACGACCAGCTAGGGTTTGTCCCTCGTCGTGTTGACCGCCTGCCCTAGAGAGCCTTTTTTCTGATCCTTTGATCCGGGTTTTCTCTCTCTCACCGGTCACTTTTATCAGCGTTTACTCTTTGGTTTTTCGATCTAAGATCGGTTTGCATTGCCCACCGTTGCCGTCGACCCCCGTGCGCCTCTACTCCCACACTAGTGCAACACTCTACCTCTTCTCCGACTCGACGACCTGTCATGGCCGTGGTTCGCGCCTCTGCTCGCCCGTCCCTCTAAGACGGCCGTCGCCGCCCTACTACGACCGGGGCTCATGCAACATCCCCCCCTGACGGTCATGACGGATTTATTTAGGAGACATACGCCATCGAACTCCAAATCTGGCACCCCACTGCGACTAAAACGTCGCAGAAGGAAACCATACCTGCCATCCACGAACCACGAACCCAGCACATGTTCCGCCTTTCAGATGTCGTCGATGCAAACCACAATCTGCATCTGATTCTGGACTACCTCCCAAGCTCCGCCCAGACGCTGGAGAAAACACCGTCGCAACGGCGGAGTTCGATGACACAGGTCCACCACGAGGATGCCGCCGCCGCCACGCCATCCTTGTTTGAACAGACTGGTTTCCAAATCCATCCCCAACTATAGGACCGATGACCTTGTCAAGGAAGGATCCGAAGAATCTTTATTCAACGCTGTCATCGTCGCCGCCGAAACAAAGACGATGAACAACCTAAAAATCTAGACTACGAGGAAGTAAAAAATGATCCACACGCGTGGATCCGGCGACCCCCTCACCACCGACGACCGAGGTCGCTCGCGGAGGGGAGCCATCGAAGGACGACGCTGGAAGATTGGGCTCTCCTGGCGGCGGCTAGGGTTCCAGGCTTCCAGCCGCCAGGGACACGAGGAAAAAAAAATTATGACCACCTCCCCTCAAAAAATAAAATAAAAATTATTACGACCTACTAAAAGATTTTATAAATTGAAAAAGGAAGTCAGCAAGGTTTTGCCATTTTTCATTTCCGGTCCTCCAGCCTTGCAAGCGCTCGCTTAATAAACGGCAGGCACTAATCTCGGGGACGCGCAACGTGGGGGAGCGGGGAGCGCGAGGGACGAAGGAGGGGCAGGGCGAGACCTTCGGGGAGACTCCCACCCATACCGCGCCACCGAGCGAGCGAGATCCCGCCCTTCCCCCTTCTCCACCCACCCGCCCTGCCGGACCCGATCCCGATCTGATCTCGCCGCCGCCGCCGCGCGCCGGACAAGATGGCCCCCGTGTCGGCTCTGGCCAAGTACAAGCTGGTCTTCCTCGGCGACCAGTCCGTCGGCAAGACCAGCATCATCACCCGCTTCATGTACGACAAGTTTGACAACACCTACCAGGCACGGCCCCTCCCCATCCCCCAATCCCGCGCGTGTTGCTTGTTTCAGTTTCTTTCCTCTGTTTTGCCGTTTCCTCTCCTCGAGCCGGGATGGTTGGATCTATCCATGACATCGAGGCGAGATCCGGCCCGATCGAGCGTTTCAATCTGACCCTGTGAACGGGTGATTAGATCTGTTGATCGGGCGCGTAGCATGTGTGTCCAGCTGTTGTTGATTTGGGGCTTTGGGCGATCCATGGTTACAGTATTTGAGACTTGCATGTGCTATTTTACAACCTTTTGTCCGTGATGTATCACGGAGCAACGAAATGCTCATGATCCCTGGCTGAGGAAGTTGAATTGGCGTATGGCCGATAGGTCAATGCCCACTGCAATCTTATTTTCTGTGTGATTTGGAATTTAATGCGTGAGAAATTGTCCTGCCGTCAATGGTGTCTTCCCAGGATCACAGCGTTGTTTGGCGACAAATGTCCCCAGGCTGCTCGGCCTAGCTTTGACTTGCTGGAGAATTCTGGCGGATGTAATGTAGGGAATGATAGCTAATACGTACGAGTTGTTTCAATGCCACTTTGCAACCTGAGAAAGAGAGAGAGGTACCATGACGCCTGCGATCCCAGGCGGAACCTTTTGCTAATTCTAGGAGTTCACTATGATACCTGCGATCCCAATTAGATATGGAACGTTTGCCATTTCTATGACTTAAAGACCTTCAACGCAGTGTAGAATATATGCACAATCTGAACTCTTAACTAACATTCAGCCTCTTCATATGTATATCGGTGTACCTACAACAGACTTGTTTTTCCTGGTGAACAATGATGGCTTGTTAACATTGTGCTGTATTATTGTGGGAGTGACGATCGGTTGTTCTGATTCTATTTTCCTTTAAAGTACTACATAGATAAAATGTCTGCTTATATTAATGTATCTAAGTTAATTTCATATGTTATGTTCTGACCTAAACAGGCTACGATTGGTATTGATTTCCTGTCGAAGACAATGTACCTTGAAGATAGAACTGTGAGACTCCAACTCTGGTATGCTCACATCTGTTACCTCATTACTGACAGACTGTTCTGTCCATTGGAGTGCTGATCATTGTCATATGTATTTTTGTTCTTTGTTTTCAGGGATACAGCTGGTCAGGAAAGATTCAGGAGTTTAATTCCAAGCTACATCAGAGACTCTTCAGTTGCTGTTATTGTATTTGATGTTGCAAGTATGCTCTCTCTCTCTCTCTCTCTCTCTCTCTCTCTCTCTCCCCCTCTCTCCCTCTCTCCCTCATAAATAATTTCTTCATCAAATAATGATTTCTGATGTCGCAAAGTTGCAAATTTTACTGGCATTCCCCCTTTTTTTTTGTTTCATGCTTCAGGCAGGCAATCTTTCTTAAACACGTCGAAGTGGATAGAGGAAGTTCGCACTGAGAGGGGCAGTGATGTCATTATCGTGCTTGTTGGGAACAAAACTGACCTTGTGGACAAGAGGTGAGAGTGTGGTTCACATTGCTATCCATTCAATGAGTGCACTATATTTGAGTATTTCCATTTGTTACTACTTGGTCACATGTGATATCCTATGTACTATCCTGATGTACCAAAATTTGCAGTTCTATTGTTTTGTGTAACTTTTGTTACATGCTGTGAGTGATACTAGCGTAGTTAAGCATAACAAATATGTGAAGCAAAATTAACTAGCACTATTCTGATTATTCTGCTTTGAGTACAACAGATTGTACTCAGTCTGATCTACTTGTCGGTTCTTTAAGCAAACTGCCTCTTGTTTTATTCAGAGTTTCAGACGCGTTACATATGCTCAGAACCTCAATTTTCATGGCCTTCTTAATTGAAGATATACAATTCTTCACTGACCACATGATATTTGTGTGATCCTGCACCGTCTCACTGAGGGATTAGGCATTTAAGGAATTTCCCTTGATGTTGTAGTATGACTGAAGTACAAAGTGTATTTATAACCCTGTGGGCGTTGAATTTGTCCCCACATTCCAGAGAAGTCCAAATTGA